>NW_003314331.1:168243-173892 GCF_000143415.4 Selaginella moellendorffii
GAATGCTGCGTGCTAGCGCGCAACCAACAATTGGAAAACTAGAGAAAGTTCTTTATTGCTATTCTCCTCGTATGGTTGAACGGTGTGTAAGTTGTTGACTAGCAAAAGCCCTGCTGGTGTAATCCATAAAATTTGTAAGTTTAGGGTTTGATGGAACAAGGCGATGAGAATTAGAAGGGTGTGGATGAGTTTAATATTACTATTAACAGTAACTCAGTTTATGAGTGAAGTTATGAGAACTTTGACTGTATTACTAATGATTCTTGATTATAATATAATTTTGGGTTCACTTTGGATACATAAACACTACTTAGAGTTAGACTGCAATAGCATAATAAATACTTTAACATTTGAGGACTACATATTGCCTCATGGGTGATTGCAACTTATCTAAGTCTAGAAAATACATGAGAATAAATCAACATATACATACTGTGGGAGAATCAATGATCAGAAAATCAGAATTGAAATAGATAATGGTTGTGCAAGTTCTGGAATACTTATCGGGAAACTCGGGGTTAAAGTAGTTCACGATTCCAAGTATTTTGCAGAAAGACTAACTCCATAAGTTCAAATGAAAGTTATGGAATTGGTATGTTATAATTAAACTTTTTAGAAAGAAGAAATTTTATTGGTCTAGAAGATTATAGAGAAACCATATTTCTTGGGATTGACTGGCTTCATAATCACTCAGCAATAATTAACTACAGGAATCATATTGTTACTTTTATATCCAAAGAGTTGGATTGTTGGTATAGATTTCAATACCCATCTGGTATATATGAAGCAAGTAAAGATAGATTTGGCAAAGAGATGAGTAGTTTGTGTTGGTGCTCATTTTGACCACAAATTTAATAAATACTTTTTTAGCACAGTCCATTTTGTTTGGTTTGTTTTGCATTACCAGATTATGGTCTTTTCATGCCTTTCCATTGTTGGTAATTCTTTTGAAGCACTATGAAAAGCAAGGGTGCAAGATGATACATTAATTATGGGAAGTTAACGACAAGTTATATATGTAATTTGCTTTAGTATATGTGAAAGCTACCACAAAGGTGAAATATACACGTTAGCTAGTAACTTGTTTTGGTATGTACATAGTATAATTCTGCCTCCTTGATCAAGTTATGATCAAGTTACGATGGAGCCAGAGATCACAAATCAGAGGTAACACTTAAGTAGTTTAGTAATTTTCAAAATAATGGTGCATGCCATATATAGACATGTATTTATTCCAACTCATAAGTTTGTATTTTATACATTTAGAAAAAAAGAAAACTATGTAGGAAAATTTGGATAAATTTTTGTCATAAGAAATACTCAATGAAATATTATAGTTGTTTCAAAGTCATTTTACTCTAATCTATGTTGGTGCTTAGTGTTAGACAATTTTAATAAATAATTTCAATTAAATATACCATGAATATCCAATAATATTTCAATCCAATGCTAAATAAAACACTAATAAAAATAACAATAATGTTAATATAAATAAGATATATAGGCACCTGGCGTTTAATTTGGGTAATATAAATGAAACCATAATTGTTTCAAATTACAAAATGAATAATCTTGTTTAATAGTGAGTATTATTTATAACTATAATATTATTTGGAAAATATAAATAATCATTCTCTTTCTGTTAAACTTTATACATATGTATAAATATATATGTTATATTTTTTAGTGAATAATTTATTTGTACTTTTAAATTTATCTAAATTTTTTGTTTTCATAAACAAACCTGTAGAAAGGTAGTGGATATATCTAAAATATGCTTGGATATTTTAAGATATTTTCTAACAGTTGTTATTCATTTGAATTAATCTGTAACTTTCTTAAACACTTCTTAATATATTCTAGTTTATTCTACATTCAAATGGTTGATATTAAATAAGATTAATCTTGTGTCTATAAATTATCAATATCTTTATAATTATAAACGTTTCTTTGACCAAATGGATTAATAAATTACTATTAAGCAAATTAAGTATTATTGCATGCAACGTGCACCAAATTATTTGTTTGCTTAACCAAACCTATAAGGGGATAGTGATTATACCTAGAATATGCTTGGATATTCTAGGATATTCTACCATCTAACAGTTGTTATTCATTTAGACTAATCTTGTATCTCTAATTTATAAATATGTTTTTAGATTATAAATTTTTCTAAACACTTTCTAGTATATTCTAGTTTATTCTACTATGATTAATCTTGTGTTTATAAATTATCAACATGTTTATAATTATGAACTTTAATTGATCAATTGGATTAATTTATAGAAATAACACTACTATTAAACAAACTAAGCATTAAATGTAGCAATGTGTAGCAAATTATATTTACTTATGATAATATTTATTCAAACAGAATCAAAATATAAAACAATTTATGTTATGACTCATGTCCAGAGAGGTATATGTCCACGAGAGAGGTCCCCTTGGTCCACAAAAGCCAGAGCTCAAGCATGCACGGCTTTGCCTTTAGAACTCAAAAACTCCAAGCTTAACAATGTATTGGTCAACAATCTGATCCTGTGCAGTAAGAATTGTGATGTGATTTGGAGAACCATTCTTGTCCATCCTAAAGAATTGCTCCAGAGCTTGCTTGCCTTTGCCATAACCAAGACTGAGGCCCTTTTTTTTTGGTGGCACCAACATAAACTATCTGTCTCAGTAACAAATCTATCTTTACTGACTTCAAATACACCATTTGGATATTGAAGTCTATACCAGCAACCCAATTCACTAGATTTAAAAGTAACAATATGATTCCTGAAGTCAATTATTGCTGAGTGCTTCTTAAGCCAATTCATCCCCAAAAATATGGTATTTATATTCTCTTTTATACCAATAAAATCTGTACTTTCTGAAAAGCTTCCCATTTTATAAGTTAAATTCTCAATTCCATAACCATCTTTCATTTGCACATCTGCAGTTAATCTTTTTGTAAAATACTTGTAATCACGAATTGCTTTGAGCCCAAGTTTCTTGAGAAGTTGAAGTGATATAGCTGACCAATCAGAACCATTATCAAATACAAATGTGATGTGATGATCATTGATTCTCCCACTATATTTTGCATAATGAAAAGTAGTACATATATGTTGATTTATTCTCTTGTATTTTCTGCACTTATATAATTGGTAGTGATCATCAAGGGCACCATCAATCTCCTTGAGGCAATATATAGAATTATTGACCTCAAAAGTTAAACTGTTTATAGTGCCACTGCAGTCTAACTCTAAGCAATGTTGATGTATCCAAGGTGAACCCAAAATTATATCATGATCAAGAATCAATGGTTTTACAGTCAAACTTGTTTTAAATTCACAATCCTCCACCATAAACTTGAAATCTTTAACTTGTGAATTACTGTCCACAGTAATATTGAATTCATCTACTAATTTCTGTGAGATAATATCGCTGTCACAACCAGAATCCCAAAAAACATTGATTTTCCTCTCCAACCCATGATCCCCATATAGCCTTCCAAAAGTTTCTGCCATCAAACCCTAAATTCCCAAAATCCTAGAGTGTGGGAATTTATAAGCCGTCAACTCTTTCCCTTTTATTTGTTACGTGTTCAACCCTTTGAGCTCGAGAACATCCTCTTGTTAGCAACCAAGTGAACATCGATGTCCTTGTTGCGCCAAAAAGTAACCTCATCACCGAGACCGAGTGTTTCCAGTGTCCGCAAACCTGGAGATCACAGGATCATTTCTTTTGCTGTCAATGTTTTTACCTCGTTCTTCCATTTTCCTAACTTCCACTGGCTACGTTGATCCAAAGCACACCATCATCCACGTTCAAGCGCTCTCCTTCCTGTCGTGTAAGATGCAAATTCATGGATTAAACAAAGTTTCTACAAGACAAGTCACGCAAATTATCCAGACAACATGGCATTTTAAACCTTTTGGACAGCCAGAATAAGGGAAGCTCATTCGACACACGAAAAGTATGCAAGCCAAGCAAAACAGAAGAAAAACGAGAGGAAACACGAGCTTTTGTGGCTCTACCAACATGAGTGACAAATCCATGGTAAGCTTGCGGAGCTGCTTGTTTAACAAGGCCACTGCTGGTTGGAAGGCATGCTGAGCGAGAAAATGATGAACATTGGGGGCCAATGGGACCAGAAACTTCCATGCTTTGCTGTAGGATTACGCAACGATTACATACCTTTAAACCGCTTCCCCTCTCCTTGCTTTATCCTTGTTCTTCGCTGTTCTTGCTTGTGTTCTGCTCGTTTCTCTTGAGTCCCCATGCCTTCCTGTTAAAAAAAGCATTCCCACAACTGTTTCCCACGATGTTGTAAATCCGACTGACCTCGGGCATAGATGTTGGACGTGAGAGAGTACGCAGAGCCTGTTCCGTCGTCGAGCTTGAGAACCGACTTGAAGGCCATCCAGCCAAGCTCCACATCTCTCCACTTGAGGCACGAACTTAAGAATACACCAACGCGTCCGCCTTGCAAGGCCACGCTCTTTGAGCGCCTCGTTTTGAGCGAGAGAACTTCCCACCGATGCCTCTGTATCCAGCCATCGACCATCTAAAGCCTGCCCGGAATCCTCTCTATCAAGCTCTTGGTTTTTTCTGCGTTTTCTTCTGTGGCATAAGATACAAATGGGACCAACCTTTGTTTCCATCAAGGACAGATTATTAGTAAGAAATGATAAAGCGAGCTCATATTTTTCATACCTCGAGCCTGACCAGTTGGATATTCTAGGATATTCTACCATCTAACAGTACTATTAAACAAACTAAGCATTGAATGTAGCAATGTGTAGCAAAGTATTTCTACTTATGATAATATTTATTCAAACAGAATCAAAATATAAAACAATTTATGTTATGACACATGTCCAGAGAGGTATATGTCCATGAGAGAGGTCCCCTTGGTCCACAAAAGCCAGAGCTCAAGCATGCACGGCTTTGCCTTTAGAACTCAAAAACTCCAAGCTTAACAATGTATTGGTCAACAATCTGATCCTGTGCAGTAAGAATTGTGATGTGATTTGGAGAACCATTCTTGTCCATCCTAAAGAATTGCTCCAGAGCTTGCTTGCCTTTGCCATAACCAAGACTGAGGCCCTTTTTTTTTGGTGGCACCAACATAAACTATCTGTCTCAGTAACAAATCTATCTTTACTGACTTCAAATACACCATTTGGATATTGAAGTCTATACCAGCAACCCAATTCACTAGATTTAAAAGTAACAATATGATTCCTGAAGTCAATTATTGCTGAGTGCTTCTTAAGCCAATTCATCCCCAAAAATATGGTATCTATATTCTCTTTTATACCAATAAAATCTGTACTTTCTGAAAAGCTTCCCATTTTATACGTTAAATTCTCAATTCCATAACCATCTTTCATTTGCACATCTGCAGTTAATCTTTTTGTAAAATACTTGTAATCACGAATTGCTTTGAGCCCAAGTTTCTTGAGAAGTTGAAGTGTTATAGCTGACCAATCAGAACCATTATCAAATGCAATTGTGATGTGATGATCATTGATTCTCCCACTGTATTCTGCATAATGAAAAGTAGTACATATATGTTGATTTATTTTCTTGTATTTTTTGGACTTAGATAATTGGTAGTGATCCTTGAGGGCACCATCAACCTCTCTGAGGCAATATATA
>NW_003314331.1:174001-198692 GCF_000143415.4 Selaginella moellendorffii
ATGGTTTTACTGTCAGACTTGTTTTAAATTCACAATCCTCCACCATAAACTTGAAATCTTTAACTTGTGAATTACTGTCCACAGTAATATTGAATCATCTACTAATTTCTGTGAGATAATATCACGGTCATAACCAGAATCCCAAAAAACATTGATTTTCCTCTCCAACCCATGATCCCCAGATAGCCTTCCAAAAGTTTCTGCCATCAAACCCTAAATTCCCAAAATCCTAGAGTGTGGGAATTTATAAGCCGTCAACTCTTTCCCTTTTATTTGTTGCGTGTTCAACCCTACATCACAGCCAAGTCAAAAAGTTACTACACCACCAAAACTGAGTTTTTTCACCGTATCCGCAAACCTGGATCAAAAAGCTTTCTTTCGCTGTCAATGTTTTCACCTCGTTCTTCCATTTTTCTAACTTCCACTGGCTACGTTGATCCAAAGCACACCATCATCCACGTTCAAGCGCTCTCCTTCCTGTCGCAAATTCATGGATTGAACAAAGTTTGTACAAGCCAAGTGACGCAAATTTTACAAAAAACCAGACAACATGTCATTTTAAGCCTTTTGGACAGCCACTTCAAGAACTCACTCGCAAGAAGGGAAGCTCATTCGACACACGAAAAGTATGCAAGCCAAGCAAGACAGAAGAAAAACGAGAGGAAACACGAGCGTTTGTGGCTCTACCAACATGAGTGACATATCCATGGTAAGCTTGCGGAGCTGCTTGTTTAACAAGGCCACTGCTGGTTGGAAGGTCACAAAGGCATGTTGAGCGAGAAAATGATAAACATCGGGGGCCAATGGGACCAGAAACTTCCATGCTTTGCTGTAGGATTAGGCAACGATTACATACCTTTAAACCGCTTCCCCTCTCCTTGCTTTATCCTTGTTCTTCGCTGTTCTTCGCTTGTGTTCTGTTCCTTTCTCTTGAGTCCCCATGCCTTCCTGTTAAAAGAAGCATTAAATCGTTCCAACAACTGTTTCCTATGATGTTGGAGTTGTAAATCCGACTGACCTCGGGCATAGATGTTGGACGTGAGAGAGTACGCAGAGCCTGTTCCATCGTCGAGCTTGAGAACCGACTTGAAGGCCATCCTGCCAAGCTCCACATTTCTCCACTTGAGGCACGAACTTAAGAATGCCATCCACACCACCGCGTCCACCTTGCAAGGCCACGCTCTTTGAGCGCCTCGTTTTGAGAGAAAGAACTTCCCACCGATGCCTCTGTATCCAATCCAGCACTGCAAGCTTGTACGTGAATCTGCTGCCCGAAGTCCAGTGCTGCAAGGCTCAGCGCAGGCTTTGAGAGCAGCAACGTACGTCCGGTTACAAGCTTTTCTCGTGCAGCAACCGAGTGTAGAACTCCAGAGCTCGCTCGGGTTCTCCAAACCGACTATATCCCAAGATCAAGGGGCCTTTGATGCTGTGAAGACTTCCGCCGTGCTTTGACACTTGGTATACATATCCACCGAAAAGTAGTCATCCAGTTCGCAAATCCTTGCGGCTTGCAAGTGGAGAGCTCTGCCTTTCTCCAGCTATTTCTTCACAAGCTTGCGGTCTCCATTCTCTGCTAGAGTCGCAACAGCCTTAAATGCAGCAGTAGCAGTGACATGATCTGCCTTAACACCTTCCTCTTGCATGCTTTCGAACGATTGTAAGACGAGCTTGTGCTGGCCGCCGCAAGCATACCCCAGGATTATCCCCGTCCAAGTCGCACCACCATATCTTGGAAAACCACCCAAGCATCCACCATGCCTCCACACTTGGCGTACATGTCAACGAGAGCATTATGAACCGAGAGGTCTTCTCCGTCCACAAAAGCGAGAGCTCGAGCATGCACGGCCTTGCCTCTCTGCAAAGCCCGAAGCTTAACGACGCCTCCGTCGACAATCTGGCCCTGTTCCTTCTCAGCCAAGGTGACACAGGCCTTTAGTGCAGCAAGAACTGTGACACGATCTGGAGCGCAACCATTCTCGTCCATGCTAAAGAATATCTCAAGAGCTTGCTCGCCTTTGCCGTTCTGAGCATAACCAAGAGTGAGGCAGTTCCAAGAAACCACGTCTGGACGTTCAATACTGTCGAAGAAACTGCGAGACTCCACCATGCTCCCACAGTTGGCATAGAACTCCACAAGTGTGTTGGTCACTAAGATGTTTGAATAGTGCTCACCAGCTTCCAAGCGAACGGCCCTTCCTTTTTCGAAGCTCTGAATCTTCAAGACTTCCGTTTCTTCTTCACCATAAACAACTGATCGATCCATCGATGGGGGAACAAACATGCCACGAATGCGTGCCGGGGCATGGGCAAGTTCCTCGTCCGCAAGACGGCAACAAGCTTTCAGCGCTGCGATGAAAGTTAAAGCATCCGGTGGAGTGTCTCCACGACGCATTCGAGCATAGATATCGAGAGCTTCACCACCCTCGCCGCTGCTGGCATACCCGAGAATCATGCAGTTCCATGTCACCACACTACGATGGCTCATTCCTTCGAAAACTCGACGAGCCTCTGTCAAGCTCCCACATTTTGCGTAAAGATCAATCAAGGTGCTCGCGACGAAGAGATCCGAGTCTAAGCCAAGTTTTACTGCTTTCCTGTGAATCTCCCTGCTCCTCTCTAAGAATACCACCCGTTGACCATCCAAAGCCTGCCCGGAATCCTTCTCTATCAAGCTGGAACAAGCCTTGAGAGCACCAGGAACTGATACTCGATCCGGTTTGTACCCTTCGTCTCCCAGAGGAGCAAACAACTGTAGAGCCATTTCACCATTTCCACTCTGTGCATATCATATCCCTGTACGATCGAATTCCAGGAGACAACATCGCGATGCGGCATGCTGTCAAATGTTCCACGAGCATCTATCATGCTTCCGCATTTCGCGTACAGATCAAGCAGGATGTTGGCGACGATAATGTTTGAGAAGTCACCTGTCTCGGAAACATCCCTGTTCATTCTCCTGCCTAGTTGTAGATCTCTCATGCTTCTACATACCTTGAGAGCACCAACAACAATGCCAATGGCTGGTTTCAATCCCTGACGTTGCATTCGTCTGTACACTTCATTTGAAAGACCCTGAGGTTTCTGCAGAAGTGGACCAACCTTCGCTTCCATCAAGGACAGACTATGGATTCTACGAAGGCCGTAGTAAGAAACGATAAAGCGAGCTCAAAATTTTCATACCTTGAGCCTGATCAGTTCACCGCTGCTAAACAACCTGCAACGTTTCAAGTTCCTTCAATGCAGCAAGATCGCTTGACTTATCCCTCGACAAGCACCAGCTCTACGTCAATATCTCTGCAAGAAATATTAAAAAATGATCTGGATGTTAGAAACGAATAGCCCGATACCTCTGTTTAGACACGCTGCAGCATTTCAAGTTCTTTCTCCAGCCACTGCAATGCAGCAAGATCGTTTGACTCATCCTGGACAAGCACCACTCGAGAGGTAGCTCTACGTCAATATCTCTGAAAGAAAAAGGGAATAAGAAAATCACCTGAAAGAAATAGCCAGATACCTGCGTAAGGACAAAACTTCCAAGTTTTTCTCAAGCAACACGGAATGCTCCTTGAGAGCATCTTGCATGTATGGCTTCACAACCGTCCGAATTGCCGCTGCACTTACTAGATTTTCTAGCGAGCCGTGCTTCCTCATAAGTTTCAGAGCTGTAAAACCAGGCACACCGGGAACACCATCAGCAGCATACCCTAGCACAAGCGCTCACACACTCGCGACTCCAAGCTCAAGCACAAACGAGAATGACTTACAGTGAAAACGAGATGCCATCCGACTTGCTCCCGCAGTAGCAAAGCGGCCATCCGATGGAGCTCGCCGTGGCGCCACCAAGAACTGGGGATTCCGAGCTCGCCCTGGCGCCATTCTGAGCGGGAGCGCGCTGTGCGATCCAAGACGCGGCCGCCATGGACAATTGTACCCTAAATATTTTTAAAAATTTCTGTCGATGCTACATTCTTCCCTCCCAGAATCGAAATCCAGCCACTGGTGCGGCAGAAATCCGAGCGCAAGCTCCATCCGCGGCGGCGTTGGCTTGGAAATCGCTCGATCGAGAGAGAACTCTCGCGGCTAAGCGCCCGGACCAGGCAGTGGGAGAATGTAGGATGAAAGTCAGCCGCCTTGGATCAAATTCACAAAATGACAACAGATTGCCGCTCGATACATGGCCTCGCGCCCTTTCTTTCGACGATCTCACAGCACCACGTTGTGTACCTGACCAGCAAAAGCGAGGGAATTGTGCTCTTTGCCTCTAAGCCCGCGATAATCAGTATCCACGAAGCACCCGGATTCAGTAATAGCCCTTCAAATCAAAATCCTGTGAAGGTTGAGCTCAACTTTGGAGCAAGGCGAATGAAGCTATCCCAATGGATGAACGCAATCAAATTATAATTATCAGCTTATGATTCATAAATCAAACATTGTAATGATCATTCTTTTTAGAGACGACAAATCTAGCTGGTGGAGTTTCTCTGTAAGCAATAACTAGGACGCTGTTGGGACCAGCAAGTACAGAGACAGAATCGTTTCAATTTCTTTTGGTTGAGTGGGCAATATCAATTGTGGTCCAGCCAGCATATCCGATCCTCATTTCCACGCTATAAAACCCTACGTTCCAAACTCCATCGCCGCAGCACAATGGAATCATCCCATTCATTCAATAGCTACAGCCTCCTTATCTCTTCCTTGCTCTTGGCACTCTTCTTTTCATGCATTGCAACTCAATGTTCAGATGATCCAAAGGTGTACATTGTGTACATGGGTGCTGCTGATGAGCATCACAGCCACTTGCTGTCTAGCCACCACGCACAAATGCTCGCATCTGTCTCCAACAGGTGAAATCAGTCACAATGCATCCAAATGCCCAGCATATAAAATATCTATAGATTCTATAGCTGTTTGTGTTCTTTTGTGTTCTAATTATTATTTGCTTTTTTGTATTGTGCTGTGGCAGGAGTGTGGAATCAGCTATGGAAACTATTGTCCACAGCTACACCCGAGCCATCAATGGCTTTGCCGCAAAGATGCTCCCCAGTCAAGCATCTATGCTACAACGTAAATTCCACCACTTTCTCTGCTGTTTCATAACACATACATACACTGAAATTTCACATTTCATATGGTTTTCTCCATGAACTATATAGAGATGCCGGGCGTGGTTTCCGTGTTTGAGGACTACACAGTATCCCTCCAGACAACCCGTTCTATAAACTTCATAGGGCTGGAGGACGCATCCGGAAACACCGCAGCAAACTCGCTATGGAAGAAAACAATGGGCGAAAACATGATAATTGGCGTACTGGACTCGGGTATATGCCAATCCCCGATTCGAATCTTTCTTTAAATCTCCCGCATTTTCTTCTAGGTGTCTGGCCAGAGTCGGCGAGCTTCAGCGACGCCGGGCTGCCGGCTTCCCTTCCTGCGAAGTGGCACGGCAGCTGTGCGTCGAGCGCTTCCTTCACATGCAACAGGTAACGCGGATTAGATCTCTCGATCGATCGTTTCATCGAGTCGACGTAGGGATTGCTTCTTTTGTATTGCTGCTGAAGATTTCGCTGATGGCGCTTGCAGGAAAGTAATTGGCGCGCGGTACTATGGCTTTTCCGGCGGCAGACCCCTGAATCCTCGCGATGAAACTGGGCATGGATCTCATGTCTCCTCCATAGCAGCGGGAGCTCGTGTGCCGGGCGTTGACGACTTAGGGCTCGCCAGAGGCACCGCAAAGGGCGTCGCGCCCCAGGCTCGAATTGCCGTGTACAAGATCTGCTGGGCGGTGAAGTGCGCGGGAGCCGATGTTCTCAAGGGCTGGGACGATGCGATTGGCGATGGCGTGGACGTGATCAATTACTCGGTGGGAAGCTCAAATAGTCCCTACTGGTCTGACGTTGCCTCCATCGGTGGCTTCCATGCCGTGCGGAAAGGGGTCGTGGTGGTCGCAGCTGCTGCAAATGGTGGCATCGGTTGTGTTGTACAGAACACTGCGCCGTGGGTGACGACGGTCGCTGCGAGCACGATCGATCGACGCTTCCCGAGTAACGTCGTCCTGGGAGATGGTTCATTATACCAAGTAAGTTCTCTCCGCGAATTTTTCTTTCTTTTGCTCACTTCTTGTTCAGGGATCAAGCATCAACAATTTTAGTCTCGGCAATAGTTTCTATCCTCTGGTGAATGGAAGGGACATCCCTGCGCCCACGACATCACCCGAAAGGCAAGCTTGTATTGTTACTCTTTCTTGCTTGACTGGTTTTTCTCTTTCTCTCGTTGTGCAGTGCTATGGGCTGCTCGCCTGGAGCTCTTGATCCTGCCAAAGCCCAGGGAAAGATAGTTCTTTGCGGCCCTCCATCCGTGGATTTCAAAGATATCGCTGATGGATTGAAGGCTATTGGTGCAGTTGGGTTTATTATGGGAAACGATGCAGATGGCAAGGAGAGATTGCTGTCACTCAGATTCACGATGCCTGCTACTGAAGTTGGAAACACAGCTGCAAATTCTATTTCTTCCTACATCAAGTCAAGCAGGTAAATAAGTTTTGCTTTGAAAATTCGATTACTCGATCACGAGGTCTCTTGTAGGAATCCAACCGCAAAGATTATACCGCCAACAACAGTGATTAATCAGAAGCCATCGCCCATGATGGGAATCTTCTCTTGTAAAGGTCCCAACCCTGTTGTCTCAGACATTCTCAAGGTCTGTGCCATGCAGATTGTATATGTTCAGTGATTAACGGTGTTTGTGCGAGTGGAAAAACAGCCAGACGTAACAGCTCCAGGCGTGGACATCCTTGCCGCATGGTCAGAAGCAGCTGATAAGCCACCTCTCAAGTATAAGTTCGCCAGTGGAACATCAATGGCCAGTCCCCATGTTGCAGGCTTAAGCACACTTCTCAAATCCTTGCATTCTGATTGGAGTCCAGCAGCGATCAAGTCTGCGATCATGACCACAGGTATCTTAAAAGCTGCCGAGATTTTTTAGCATTGTAAACTTACAGTTCTAATCCATCACCACAGCTTACACGCAAGACAACACCGGGAAGACAATTCTCGACGGTGACTATGACGTCGCTGGTCCCTTCAACTATGGATCAGGACACATCAATCCGGTTGCAGCAGCGGATCCGGGGCTTGTTTACGATGCAGGAAAGCAGGACTACGTCGCTTTCTTGTGCAACATTGGCTTCTCGGCAGGACAGATCCAAGCTATGACTGGAGAACCTGGTAACTGTCCTGCCACCAGAGGCCGAGGCAGCGACTTAAACTACCCGTCAGTGACGCTCACCAATCTGGCCAGAGGGGCAGCAGTGACGAGAACTCTCACCAGTGTCAGCGATTCGCCAAGCACGTATAGCATTGGTATAACTCCACCGAGCGGGATCAGTGTTACTGCCAATCCAACGAGCTTGACGTTCAGCAAGAAGGGGGAACAAAAGACGTTCACGCTCAACTTCGTTGTGAACTATGATTTCCTGCCTCGACAGTACGTGTATGGTGAGTATGTGTGGTATGACAACACGCACACTGTTCGCAGCCCGATTGTGGTCAATGCGGTGAGTCGCCTTGCAATCGGGGAAGAGAAATTGGTTTCTGAGATTTAACGGAAGGTATCATGGTACTACTATATTTTCATGCTACAGGGAACAAAGGAAGTAATAAACATGATACGTATCAAATACTAAGCATAATGTTCCTTCAAACGGAAAAAGACTTTGAAGAACGGCAGAGAGGCTTTAAAAATTCTTTAAAGTCACAAAAAAATCGGAGCTGAGTTTTGAGATGTCAAAACCATTCTGCCAAAACTTACCAGGCCTCAATCGAAAGAGTGGAAGTTTTTCTCTCTGGCAGCGATTTTGACATGTCACTCAAAGCGGGATGTAATTCAGGACGATGCATGAGCTTTACATTTTCAAATTCCACTTCCCCATTCTCTGGCCTCTTGGAAACATGTGGTTCTTGTTTGTTTGTCACCAACTTCTACATAGATCATTATGTACCGTTGTAAAAACTATACATGTGGCATGTCATCCAGGTTAGGGTTTGTGCGATGGCGCTTTGGCGCGATCGATGGCGCGCTGTGGTGCTGGTGATGGCTGGAATGCGCATTCCTGATTGCATCGCGCTCGTCCTCTCGTTGGTATTGGATCTTTCTGCTGCTGTTGCTAATCGATTTTGGTACTAGGGAGCTCTCGGATCGGATTATCTGGATGTGATGTCGATTGCTAGGTAAGTTCCTCATGCCCTCAATCTCTCTAGGATTGCATGGAGTCAGTCTTGTGTGTGATGATTGTCGATCAATGCGTGCTTTTCCTTGCCTGTATTCTTCTTTTTCTTCGCATTCTTTGCCTCGGTTTGAGTTGAGGCTCGAGAAAGAGAGAGAGAGTTTTAAGAGAGTTCTTCTTGCCTTGATATATGATAGTGATTATCCAAATTCTCCAGTTGCTGAAGAGGTTAAAGTTTCGCTCACTCAATTAGTGATTTACATTCTAGTTGCAATGGTGCGAGGCAAGATGAGCAAACCTGGCAGCAATGGTGGCATCCACACCCATGCATGCCGATAATCCACTTTTCTCCTTGACGATTTGCTACTTGATCAAGGCTTTGGAAGCTAGCTAAGCTTTGGTTTCTTTCTCAGTGTACGCAATGTGTATTTGGACGAGCATGGCATTTAGCTACCTTGGAAGGAGTTTTGACAACGCCCTGAGATTGCTATCCGAGTCACTCTTGCTCTTAGCATGACTCGCTGGAAGTTCCTGGCTCTCACTGTAAGTTTTCTCTTGAGTTTTCCAGGCTCTTTTTGTTTTTTAGTGCTAGTGGAGATGCTGTACATGCGCCAGCAGCTCAACGCCATCTCCTGTGACATTGTTCGCCATTGGTATCAGATAGCTAACTTTACTCCCTTTTTTCTGCAGTTCTTGGTTGATGATCCATGGCAGCTTGTTTCTTTGGTGCAGAATTTATTGTCTCTCAAGGAAGGCTGAGATGCTGAAGTAAAGAAGGCATACCCGAGCAAAGGAGTCATTCCAGCCCGACTTTGATCCGGTAATGTTGCAGAACTATGACAAGCGTCTGTGATAGATGGTTTCCTGCATCCTCATGTTCTAGCAGCACAGTCGAATGCCTTTGCTGTCGGAGATGATGGAAGAAGAAGAGCCCGAGAAGGCCGAGCTTGAGAACAAACTCGTGAAGACTAGGAAAGTAAGTTCCTCTTGTGGAACTAGAGTTTGTTCTCTTTTCTCTCGTGGAACTATACTAAATCTCTCTCTTTGTCACAGCCACATCTACATGAATTGCAACACCAGCATGCATTGAGGAGAGATGTGGCCTCAACACCAAAGCCAAGGAAGCTCGGATAAACACCAAGTCTAACAGCGCTCAAGCCGGATTGACAGAAAGCAGTGGAGCTGCCAGGTACCATCAGCCTCAGTAGTGAAGCACTTCTCATGGCTCTAGCTTGCGGCTTCATCAACATGTAGTTCTTGAGAGGTACCTCTTTTCACTCTTCCTCGAAAATCCTTTCATAGTTGTGCTGATCCGTCACTTCCTTTTCTACAGGAACGCCTCTCTCAGTCTTTCCCAGAACAGATCAACCGAGCAGGCACTTGCCCAGCACCGCCAGCACCGCACCCCACCCAGCTGCCAGCCGCCAGCGCAGCACCGCAGCTCCATGCCGCCCCCGGATTAACAAGTCGAATTATAAGTTTAATTATAAGTCTAATTGTATTTGACTTAGCACAACTTCAATTATAACTCTCATTTTGAGCCAAAAAAGCTCCGTGTGATTATCCTAAGATTACTATGACATAGCCTTAGCTAGCATGAAACCATATACACACCATCTTAATCAGCACCCCTAATTACCTCTCACTCATACTAGATTTATTATAAAATCTTCTAGCATGCTTGTTTTCAGTATAAGCTGTATATCATATTGCAGCACCGATGTCTAAGTTGCCATCTTGGAAGTGCCACCCAGCTACAAACTTCCTTTGCAAGCAAGGCAACACTGTACCACAGAAACTACCTTAATCTCCACCACCATTAGTCTTGCACAAGATGGGCTCTTGCTACCTTTGCCTCTAATCATGATAGTGTGTGTGGATGCTACCAAATTTTGATCTTGATCAAGCAAGGGAGAGAGGTTAACAATTGTTCCCTACCAACTAGGCACCCATGACCCCCCAAAAACATGTATAATATAGAACTTCAGATAACTTAGTTGCTTTAACTGATAGCACATTCTTTTGTGCCACAGGGACCAAGAGTGATAAGAAAATCAATTTATGTTGTGGTCTCATGCCTCTAGTTCGCCATTGCAAGACCCCCAAAAAGATGTATTATTATTTCTTTAAGTGTTTAATATTGTGCTATGTTAGAATACGTTTTTCTCCTTTAAATCTCAAAAACCAGGTTTCTTCCCTACTTACACAGCGACTCACCACAATGTGAATGTTACTAATGCAATAATACTGATCCCTATCGAGCTATACCAATCCTGTACATGCTTAGTGAATCACTAACACTAGCGAGAGTTTTCATCACTATTCCAGATTGGTGAGTGTCACTGATAGATAGTTTAGGTTGGTTCCTTAGTCTCTAATGGCAGGACATGTCTCGGGTTTCTAATGCCCTACCAAGCCAATGTTGCATAAGAAAGTGTTATATTCCTTCTCTTCTGTGGCATAAACAAGCCCAGGTTGATGTGTTTACCTAGTGATTATATAGTTCTTAAACAATATACTTCAGTAGAGATTTAAATTAGGAGTTTCCCATCTACTTGCTTCAAGCACTCAAGAAATCTCTATAAATCCAAGCATAATATAACCCTTATATAGAATATCCTCACTCTAAGAATATTCTGGAATCTTACTCTCGCCTGGCAAAAAAAAACCATGACCTACAACTGTAAAAACTTGTGGCCAAAAAGTGAAAGCAAATGCCCAATAGAAGTAATTGGAGAAGGAAGAATAAAAGTAAAAAGGATAAAGGTGTGAAGTTTGAAGACGGAGGAGAAAATTTAATAATCAAATTAAACCCAAGATTCAAGAAGAAAAACAAGAGAAAAGTGAGAAAAAGAGAAGAACAACTAAGTAAACACAAAAGAAAGAAAAGAAAAACCAAGGTCTAGTGAAGAGATTTAGATCTAAATTACACTCTCCAAAGTTCTCAAACCTTTAAAAGTACCAAAATCTCCTTAAAGCTTTGAATAGTGGTAAGTGCAAAAAGTGGGAGGATATAAAAAATAGATGGAAAGGAAAGTGCCTCAAGGTGCTTGATCAAAAAGAATGTTAGCCACAAGGTGAGATAAAGAGCTCTCCAAAAAATGCCAACTGGATTGTATCAAAAGCTAGAAGTCTACAACAATATGCAGTGCAAGTTGGCAAATCTCTAATCTTCATCTATAGAACTGCTGTTAATTGGGAAAGCATGCCTAAAACAGATCTAGATGCCTTTTGCACTAGGCCCAACCAATCATTAAAAGACTTTGCTTCACTACTATAAGTATCAAAATATGGATAGAATTGTTGCTAGAACGTGGAGAAGAAAGAGATTCTCCTACTGAAACTTGGCTGAACGGTGGAGGCTGTCTCTGTAAAGACTCTGTGCCTATAAACCATTGTGTCAAGCTAAACTGTGGTACCTAATGAAAAGATGGAAAAGGCAACTACTGGACAGATGGGCAATGGTGTAAGATGTAAAGCCCAAGGGGAATCAGAACTTCGGAAAACTTGAGCTTCTGGACAAATAAAATCAATACCACCTCAAGAGCTACAACCCAAGCAAGAGGCTATTTCTAATGAACTTGTGACCTGGTGAAGAAAGAAAGAACAAAGATTGAAGTTGGGAGTTCAAAGTTGTTGTAAGTGTCCTATAGGTGTCCTAGGAACCTGCACCACTATCCCAAAAGTTGAATTGAGTGCAGTTGGATGATGAACCAAGGCGCTGATGAGAAGCTGAAGATGTCCTAAATGCATGAAGTGGTGTCTCCCCCGAAAGGTATATTACACACTAGCACGTCGAGATCACAAAGCTGGAGGAAACGTGCTCCACCTATTGTGCTGAGTAGAAGACAAGTGCCTATGTGCTCTCTAAGAGCTGGGAGTCTCACTAAGCAAGCACTGAAGGTGTGAACAGATCCTAGGATTCTTGTGTCCACCACCTTAGTCACTAAGCGGATAAATTGCTTTAAACAAGGCCTGAATATTGCTCCAAGTTGGAATAGAAAAACTTGCTGGAACCTTGTGGCATCCCTAGCTTTGTGAGCCCAAAACTCACATGCAACACATCCAAAGTCTCTGCTAATGGATGAAGAATGTCAAGAGGAGAGTCTCTTGAGAGTCACCATGAAGAGCTAGTGCAAAAAGCATAGGCAAAAAACTCTCCCCTTGTGATGGAAGCTCAAAAGTGTCCATATGTTAGTAAACAAGAGAACATAGGAGCACCAAAGCTGGCCTTAAGTGAAAACTCATTTGCAGTGCCAAATGCCTAGCAATAAAAGAAGATCATTGACTTCAAGAGAAAATAGTGTGCATCTGGCCTAGGGATCATCATAAAGTCTAGTATGAACACAACCTCAAATAAAAAGGTCATAGTCTCAAAAGAACTCTGGGTGGCATGACCTCCACATGAGTACTCTAAAGCTCTTCTACTGGCTATAGAAGAAAAATCATGCCTAGGTCAGTTGTTGTCTCCAAATCCTTTATAGTAGGCAATTGGGGAATCTACCAAATCTTTGGTATAAGCTCGGCCTCATCCTGCTCCTGCTCCTCTCGCTGCATCACGATTCTCGCACATCTTCTTCTCTGAAACAGCAAGATTTCAGCTCGCGAGCCAGAGATCGAGAGAGAAAGAGAGAATCTTTGCCAAGATTTCGAGTGTGAGGGAGAGATTGAGAGTGAGGGAGAGATATTTCGGGAGAGATTGCACGAAATTTCACCTTGCGCAGCTTGAGCCTTGGCCCTTTCCTTGTCCTGGCGCTGCCGTTGGGATTCACTGATCCCGCGACGTTCCTTCCTCGGCATTCTCCTCTTCCCCTTCTTCTCGTTGTCGGCTGCCCTCGTCGAGCTTTTGCCCGCCATCGCACTTCCTCCACACAAAAAACCCTCGCAACGAAGCAATGAAGAAGAAACGAATATTCATGTTTTTAAATTTATTCCCGCCCTCGCATACAAGATCCTAGCCGACCACGTGGCAAGGCGAGCGATGATGCCACAGTTCAAATGAATTACCATGCCAGCCGAGCATTACCATGGCGTTCTTTCTTTTTAATTTGACGGCGTAAGCTCTGGTGACTGCCCCGCATACACGATCGTCGCCGACCACGTGGCGAGGCCATGGTGGCCGTGGCAGCAGACCATTTCCAGGTTTAACGACTAACTGCTATAACATTGTCACGCGAACAGAGTGGCGGCAGCTCCGGCGGCGCAATGCTCTCGGGGTAGCGCGAGCATGATCCAACCATGGAAGCTCTCAATGGCGTCAAGAAGAGGCATTTCAGGGTAGAGGGTTTCCAGTGGCCCTTCTCGCGCGTGGCTATGGAGTGGAGGCCTGGCGCCGGCACCGCCAAGCGCAAGAAGATCTCCAGCGACATCAATGTCGCCACTCCTCCTCCTCCTCCTTTACTTCCTCACCCTTCCTCACTCCTCTCCCTCCGGCAGCTCAATCACTCACCACCACCGCACGATCCAAACTTTCTCCGCGCGCTCCAGGCCAATGCTCTTCGGACAATGTCGGTGAATGGGAAGGGCTTCCTATCGAATCCTTGGTCGAACAGGGCAGCTTGGTCCAGGGTCCAGAGCACGCTCGGGTCGAAGAAGGATCACGGTGGGGATTTGATGAACAAGAAGAGGCAGCTGGAGCTGTGGGACTTGGCGGGGTTCTCTCGTGAGAAGTTAAAGCTTCTCAATGAGATTGAGGTGCTCATCGACTCGGAGGAGAATGCTTTGAACATGGAAGCTTCTGCTAAGGTTGGTCGATGGCTCCTTCTTTCTTGAGTTTAGACCATCGTTTTATTTCTTCTTTCTTCTTTATAGGCCGCGGAAGGACGTCTTCGAAGCTTGCTGGATATCTGCGTATGCTCTCAATGCCAGGAGAATATAGAGAACAGGATAGCTCTACAAAGCGTGAGAACCAAAGGTTTGGACGATGGCAAGGTTATTTCAGCAAGAACGAATGTAGCGACTGCAAAGCAAGAGGATCAGACAGCACCAGCGCTGGAAGGTCCCAAAACCACGAAGGTGACACTTAGATATAGTTTTCTAGGTCGGAAGTATTGATTTGGTTGCGTGTTCTCAGCTTCCAGAATCTCTCGAAAAGGAAAGAGAGAAGGAGAGGCGCTTCTTTCTTGGAAATGTGAAAGAAGCCATGGAGCGTGACCGGGTTGCGCTTGACAACTTTCTGCAGAAGCAGAGGCTCAAGCATGAAGTGTCTAAGCAGAAACTTGGCGAGGTGAAGGGGAGCTTTCTTGGGAAGTATCTGAGCTTTCTTGACAACTCACTGGACGATGCTCTCCAAAAGGACGATTTAAGCGACAAGCACGACCAGGTTTTCAAGTCTTTTACGTGTTGCTTTATTTGATCTCGAGGTCTCACTTTAGATTTCCTGTGTTAGGATTCAGAAGGTTTGGAGGATCCTTCCAAACTTCGCAAGGATCAAACTCCTGAGCTGGAACGATCTTCTGAAAAGTCAGATGAAGTAACCGCGCGAACTTAACTTAGCTTTGCTGGCGCCGCCTTGTCTAGACACTAGAAAACGGAGGACATGCCTCGTAGTGAACTGAAGCCAATCCGGCAGCCAGATTGCGAGAAGGCTGGTAGACCGCTTAAACCGAATCGCCACGAGGAGTTTGCGGGAACCAAGGCTTAAGCACTTCCATAGGAGTTCTTGACAGAGAGATCAGGTGTCATGCTGCCAGGCTGCTAGGATTGTCTTCCAGACAACCTCTACACCCAAGACGTTTGATCGGCTTGGATCGAACGTAACAAGAAGAATACTCCAGGATTTTATGTGATCCAACACCTCCAGATGGTCAATGTGATCTTTCTTTCAGTAAGATATTTTTCTTCACTGGCTAGACTAGGCTCTCGCAACAATGGGGCGATCCGATGCTCGAAGAGGCTGACCGACGCAAATCCGCCGCCCCTATCTTCCATCGGATTAAGCTCTCTGTGCGACCGACGATGAGAATGGGAGCTCGAGAATGAGTCCAGTGTCAAGGTACGAGCTTGACCCCAGGGCAAGCTTTTCTACAATCGCGTTGGAACCTTCGTTCGAGAAAAATCTCGAGGTATGGAGACAGAGCAATTTCACCGCTAACTAAGGTTTGCGCCTAGATCAAACTATTCATAGCAAGCTCTTGTATGATTCCAGATCAAGTCCAATCTCGCCGAGAAACATTGACGAACTGCCGAGTTTTCTGTATCTCCGGAAGTTTACGAGGCAAACAGTTTTGTTTTAAATTTCAAATGAACGAATATACTTCGACTTGAGATGGCGGCGGGACATTTCCAGGTTTAACAACTAACTGCGAGTGGCAGCAGCTCCGGCAGCCTCGGTGGTAGCGCGAGCATGATCCGGCCATGGAAGCTCTCAATGGCGTCAAGAAGAGGCATTTCAGGGCAGAGGCTTTCCAGTGGCCCTTCTCGACCAAGCGCAAGAAGATCTCCAGGGACATCAATGTCGCTACTCCTTCTCCTCCTCCTTTACCTCCTCACCCTTCCTCACTCCTCCTCCCTTGCCCCCGGTACCAAACTTTCTCCGTGCGCTCCAGGCTAATGCTCTTCGGACAATGTCGGTGAATGGGAAGGGCTTCCTATCGAATCCTTGGTCGAACAGGGCAGCTTGGTCCAGGGTCCAGAGCACGCTCGGGTCGAAGAAGGATCATGGTGGGGATTTGATGAACAAGAAGAGGCAGCTGGAGCTGTGGGACTTCGTGGGGTTCTCTCGTGAGAAGTTAAAGCTTCTCAATGAGATTGAGGCGCTCATCGACTCGGAGGAGAATGCTTTGAACATGGAAGCTTCTGCTAAGGTTGGTTGAAGGCTCCTTCTTTCTTGAGTTTAGACCATCGTTTTATTTCTTCTTTCTTCTTTATAGGCCGCGGAAGGACGTCTTCGAAGCTTGCTGGATATCTGCGTATGCTCTCAATGCCAGGAGAATATAGAGAACAGGATAGCTCTACCGAAAAGTAAAGAGAGAAGGAGAGGCGCTTCGTTCTGGGAAATGTGAAAGAAGCTATGGAGCGTGACCGGGTTGCACTTGACAACTTTCTGCAGAAGCAGAGGCTCAAGCATGAAGCGTCTAAGCAGAAACTTAAACCCGAGAGGCTATTCGCGACGTATACGAATCGTGGCCAGAGCAAGCTGGTGGACTCGAGGAGCTTTGAGCGACGTTGGAACACGATCGAGGCATATCCCGGAATGATCATCATGGAGGCGCTTGAAAATTTTTGGAGCTCGTGCCCGAGTGTAACGGACTAATTTTTCCGATGCCAGAGAAAGATTGCATGTACTGGTGGTTTCTTAAGGTAAATTAGGGTACGTTCTTTGAATGCTGCGTGCTGCCAACCAACAATTGGAAAACTCGAGAAAGTTCTTTATTGCTATTCTCCTCGTATGGTGGAACCATGTGTAAGTTGTTGACTAGCAAAAGCCCTGCTGGTGAAATCCATAAAATTTGTAAGTTTAGGGTTTGATAGCAAAAGGCTTGAAAGATGAGAAGTTGGTGGATGAGTTTAATATTACTATTAACAGTAACTCAAAGTTTATGAGTGAAGTTATGAGAACTTTGACTGTATTACTAATGATTCTTGATTATAATATAATTTTGGGTTCACTTTGGATACATAAACACTACTTAGAGTTAGACTGCAGTGGCATAATAAATACTTTAACATTTGAGGACTACATATTGCCTCATGGGTGATTGCAACTTATCTAAGTCTAGAAAATACAAGAGAATAAATCAACATATACATGCTGTGGGAGAATCAATGATCAGAAAATCAGAATTGAAATAGATAATGGTTGTGCAAGTTCTGGAATACTTATCGGGAAACTCGGGGTTAAAGTAGTTCACGATTCCAAGTATTTTGCAGAAAGACTAACTCCATAAGTTCAAATGAAAGTTATGGAATTGGTATGTTATAATTAAACTTTTTAGAAAGAAGAAATTTTATTGGTCTAGAAGATTATAGAGAAACCATATTTCTTGGGATTGACTGGCTTCATAATCACTCAGCAATAATTAACTACAGGAATCATATTGTTACTTTTATATCCAAAGAGTTGGATTGTTGGTATAGATTTCAATACCCATCTGGTATATATGAAGCAAGTAAAGATAGATTTGGCAAAGAGATGAGTAGTTTGTGTTGGTGCTCATTTTGACCACAAATTTAATAAATACTTTTTTAGCACAGTCCATTTTGTTTGGTTTGTTTTGCATTACCAGATTATGGTCTTTTCATGCCTTTCCATTGTTGGTAATTCTTTTGAAGCACTATGAAAAGCAAGGGTGCAAGATGATACATTAATTATGGGAAGTTGACTACAAGATATATATGTAATTTGCTTTAGTATATGTGAAAGTTACCACAAAGGTGATATATACACGTTAGCTAGTAACTTGTTTTGGTATGTACATAGTATAATTCTGCCTCCTTGATCAAGTTATGATCAAGTTACGATGGAGCCAGAGATCACAAATCAGAGGTAACACTTAAGTAGTTTAGTAATTTTCAAAATAATGGTGCATGCCATATATAGACATGTATTTATTCCAACTCATAAGTTTGTATTTTATACATTTAGAAAAAAAGAAAACTATGTAGGAAAATTTGGATAAATTTTTGTCATAAGAAATACTCAATGAAATATTATAGTTGTTTCAAAGTCAATTTACTCTAATCTATGTTGGTGCTTAGTGTTAGACAATTTTAATAAATAATTTCAATTAAATATACCATGAATATCCAATAATATTTCAATCCAATGCTAAATAAAACACTAATAAAAATAACAATAATGTTAATATAAATAAGATATATAGGCACCTGGCGTTTAATTTGGGTAATATAAATGAAACCATAATTGTTTCAAATTACAAAATGAATAATCTTGTTTAATAGTGAGTATTATTTATAACTATAATATTATTTGGAAAATATAAATAATCATTCTCTTTCTGTTAAACTTTATACATATGTATAAATATATATGTTATATTTTTTAGTGAATAATTTATTTGTACTTTTCAATTTATCTAAATTTTTTGTTTTCATAAACAAACCTGTAGAAAGGTAGTGGATATATCTAAAATATGCTTGGATATTTTAAGATATTTTCTAACAGTTGTTATTCATTTGAATTAATCTGTAAACTTTCTTAAACACTTCTTAATATATTCTAGTTTATTCTACATTCAAATGGTTGATATTAAATAAGATTAATCTTGTGTCTATAAATTATCAATATCTTTATAATTATAAACGTTTCTTTGACCAAATGGATTAATAAATTACTATTAAGAAAATTAAGTATTATTGCATGCAACGTGCACCAAATTATTTGTTTGCTTAACCAAACCTATAAGGGGATAGTGATTATACCTAGAATATGCTTGGATATTCTAGGATATTCTACCATCTAACAGTTGTTATTCATTTAGACTAATCTTGTATCTCTAATTTATAAATATGTTTTTAGATTATAAATTTTTCTAAACACTTTCTAGTATATTCTAGTTTATTCTACTATGATTAATCTTGTGTTTATAAATTATCAACATGTTTATAATTATGAACTTTAATTGATCAATTGGATTAATTTATAGAAATAACACTACTATTAAACAAACTAAGCATTGAATGTAGCAATGTGTAGCAAATTATTTTTACTTATGATAATATTTATTCAAACAGAATCAAAATATAAAACAATTTATGTTATGACTCATGTCCAGAGACGTATATGACCACGAGAGAGGTCCCCTTGGTCCACAAAAGCCAGAGCTCAAGCATGCACGGCTTTGCCTTTAGAACTCAAAAACTCCAAGCTTAACAATGTATTGGTCAACAATCTGATCCTGTGCAGTAAGAATTGTGATGTGATTTGGAGAACCATTCTTATCCATCCTAAAGAATTGCTCCAGAGCTTGCTTGCCTTTGCCATAACCAAAACTGAGGCCCTTTTTTTTTGGTGGCACCAACATAAACTATCTGTCTCTGTAACAAATCTATCTTTACTGACTTCAAATACACCATTTGGATATTGAAGTCTATACCAGCAACCCAATTCACTAGATTTAAAAGTAACAATATGATTCCTGAAGTCAATTATTGCTGAGTGCTTCTTAAGCCAATTCATCCCCAAAAATATGGTATCTATATTCTCTTTTATACCAATAAAATCTGTACTTTCTGAAAAGCTTCCCATTTTATACGTTAAATTCTCAATTCCATAACCATCTTTCATTTGCACATCTGCAGTTAATCTTTTTGTAAAATACTTGTAATCACGAATTGCTTTGAGCCCAAGTTTCTTGAGAAGTTGAAGTGTTATAGCTGACCAATCAGAACCATTATCAAATGCAATTGTGATGTGATGATCATTGATTCTCCCACTGTATTCTGCATAATGAAAAGTAGTACATATATGTTGATTTATTTTCTTGTATTTTCTGCACTTATATAATTGGTAGTGATCATCAAGGGCACCATCAATCTCCTTGAGGCAATATATAGAATTATTGACCTCAAAAGTTAAACTGTTTATAGTGCCACTGCAGTCTAACTCTAAGCAATGTTGATGTATCCAAGGTGAACCCAAAATTATATCATGATCAAGAATCAATGGTTTTACAGTCAAACTTGTTCTAAATTCACAATCCTCCACCATAAACTTGAAATCTTTAACTTGTGAATTACTGTCCACAGTAATATTGAATTCATCTACTAATTTCTGTGAGATAATATCGCTGTCACAACCAGAATCCCAAAAAACATTGATTTTCCTCTCCAACCCATGATCCCCATATAGCCTTCCAAAAGTTTCTGCCATCAAACCCTAAATTCCCAAAATCCTAGAGTGTGGGAATTTATAAGCCGTCAACTCTTTCCCTTTTATTTGTTACGTGTTCAACCCTTTGAGCTCGAGAACATCCTCTTGTTAGCAACCAAGTGAACATCGATGTCCTTGTTGCGCCAAAAAGTAACCTCATCACCGAGACCGAGTGTTTCCAGTGTCCGCAAACCTGGAGATCACAGGATCATTTCTTTTGCTGTCAATGTTTTTACCTCGTTCTTCCATTTTCCTAACTTCCACTGGCTACGTTGATCCAAAGCACACCATCATCCACGTTCAAGCGCTCTCCTTCCTGTCGTGTAAGATGCAAATTCATGGATTAAACAAAGTTTCTACAAGACAAGTCACGCAAATTATCCAGACAACATGGCATTTTAAACCTTTTGGACAGCCAGAATAAGGGAAGCTCATTCGACACACGAAAAGTATGCAAGCCAAGCAAAACAGAAGAAAAACGAGAGGAAACACGAGCTTTTGTGGCTCTACCAACATGAGTGACAAATCCATGGTAAGCTTGCGGAGCTGCTTGTTTAACAAGGCCACTGCTGGTTGGAAGGCATGCTGAGCGAGAAAATGATGAACATTGGGGGCCAATGGGACCAGAAACTTCCATGCTTTGCTGTAGGATTACGCAACGATTACATACCTTTAAACCGCTTCCCCTCTCCTTGCTTTATCCTTGTTCTTCGCTGTTCTTGCTTGTGTTCTGCTCGTTTCTCTTGAGTCCCCATGCCTTCCTGTTAAAAAAAGCATTAAATCATTCCCACAACTGTTTCCCACGATGTTGTAAATCCGACTGACCTCGGGCATAGATGTTGGACGTGAGAGAGTACGCAGAGCCTGTTCCGTCGTCGAGCTTGAGAACCGACTTGAAGGCCATCCAGCCAAGCTCCACATCTCTCCACTTGAGGCACGAACTTAAGAATACACCAACGCGTCCGCCTTGCAAGGCCACGCTCTTTGAGCGCCTCGTTTTGAGCGAGAGAACTTCCCACCGATGCCTCTGTATCCAGCCATCGACCATCTAAAGCCTGCCCGGAATCCTCTCTATCAAGCTCTTGGTTTTTTCTGCGTTTTCTTCTGTGGCATAAGATACAAATGGGACCAACCTTTGTTTCCATCAAGGACAGATTATTAGTAAGAAATGATAAAGCGAGCTCATATTTTTCATACCTCGAGCCTGACCAGTTTGCCGCTGCTAAAAAACCTGCAACGTTTCAAGTTCCTTCTCCAGCCATTGGAATGCAGCAAGATCGCTTGACTTATCCCTCGACAAGCACCAGCTCTACGTCAATATCTCTGCAAGAAAATATATAAAAATCACCTGGATGCTAGAAACGAATAGCCAGATACCTCTCTTTAGACACGATGCAGCATTTCAAGTTCTTTCTCCAGCCACTGCAATGCAGCAAGATCGTTTGACTTATCCCTGCACCACTCAACTGGTAGCTCTACGTTAATATCTCTGCAAGAAAAAGGAAATAAGAAAATCACCTGGATGCTAGAAAAGAATAGCCAGTTACCTGCGTAAGGACAAAACTTCCATGTTTTTCTCAAGCAACACGGAATGCTCTTTGAGAGCATCTTGTATGTATGGCTTCCCAACCGCTCGAATTGCCGCTGCACTTAATATATTTTCTAGCGAGCCGTGCTTCCTCATAAGTTTCAGAGCTGTCTTCCGTCCAAAACCAGGCACACCGGGACCACCATCAGCAGCATCCCCTAGCAAGCATCCTTGGAAAGAAAAAAACAAGAAGAAATAATCAGCCAAACTTACGAAACTGGATATATACGAAGTCCCAATTCAATCCCAGGCTCGCGTTTGTGTTGTTCAACGTAATCCTTGACAGTGTGAAACGACCACCTCCGTAGATCCGCAAATGGAATCAGCAGCTCAACGTTTTCCGAAACGAGCTGCTTGAAATCTTTATCCGGGGATGCAAGACTGCTTTCAAACTCCTGTCTGTTTTCAAACTCCTGTCTGTAACTTGCCGAGCTAGTGTCGTAACGACGTCGTCCGCTTCAGCATTATCAACTAACCTGTCAGCAAAGAACTTGGAATTTTAGCTCATGGAAAAATGAAAGATCGAGGACATACGTCGAAGAAAGCATTGGAAACGAGAGAAACTCGCCTCTAAACCCCTTGTCCATTTGAAGCTCGGATCTAGAGGCTTGAATTTCCTCCTTCCAGCCTTGTAAGAAGGAAGAATTTTTCTCCTATAGTCATTCCCAAATTCGCCATCGAAAACCTGCGCTATGCTTCAACCAGGCGAAGAAGGAAAGGAAGGAGACGGTGAAGGAAGAGAAGATTGCCAAGAGCAAGATGGAAGAAGGAAGTATCCGGTGGAGTGTCTCCACGACGCATTCGAGCATAGATATCGAGAGCTTCACCACCCTCGCCGCTGCTGGCATACCCGAGAATCATGCAGTTCCATGTCACCACACTACGATGGCTCATTCCTTCGAAAACTCGACGAGCCTCTGTCAAGCTCCCACATTTTGCGTAAAGATCAATCAAGGTGCTCGCGACGAAGAGATCCGAGTCTAAGCCAAGTTTTACTGCTTTCCTGTGAATCTCCCTGCTCCTCTCTAAGAATACCACCCGTTGACCATCCAAAGCCTGCCCGGAATCCTTCTCTATCAAGCTGGAACAAGCCTTGAGAGCACCAAGAACTGATACTCGATCCGGTTTGTACCCTTCGTCTCCCAGAGGAGCAAACAACTGTAGAGCCATTTCACCATTTCCACTCTGTGCATATCATATCCCTGTACGATCGAATTCCAGGAGACAACATCGCGATGCGGCATGCTGTCAAATGTTCCACGAGCATCTATCATGCTTCCGCATTTCGCGTACAGATCAAGCAGGATGTTGGCGACGATAATGTTTGAGAAGTCACCTGTCTCGGAAACATCCCTGTTCATTCTCCTGCCTAGTTGTAGATCTCTCATGCTTCTACATACCTTGAGAGCACCAACAACAATGCCAATGGCTGGTTTCAATCCCTGACGTTGCATTCGTCTGTACACTTCATTTGAAAGACCCTGAGGTTTCTGCAGAAGTGGACCAACCTTCGCTCCATCAAGGACAGACTATGGATTCTACGAAGGCCGTAGTAAGAAACGATAAAGCGAGCTCAAAATTTTCATACCTTGAGCCTGATCAGTTCACCGCTGCTAAACAACCTGCAACGTTTCAAGTTCCTTCAATGCAGCAAGATCGCTTGACTTATCCCTCGACAAGCACCAGCTCTACGTCAATATCTCTGCAAGAAATATTAAAAAATGATCTGGATGTTAGAAACGAATAGCCCGATACCTCTGTTTAGACACGCTGCAGCATTTCAAGTTCTTTCTCCAGCCACTGCAATGCAGCAAGATCGTTTGACTCATCCTGGACAAGCACCACTCGAGAGGTAGCTCTACGTCAATATCTCTGAAAGAAAAAGGGAATAAGAAAATCACCTGAAAGAAATAGCCAGATACCTGCGTAAGGACAAAACTTCCAAGTTTTTCTCAAGCAACACGGAATGCTCCTTGAGAGCATCTTGCATGTATGGCTTCACAACCGTCCGAATTGCCGCTGCACTTACTAGATTTTCTAGCGAGCCGTGCTTCCTCATAAGTTTCAGAGCTGTAAAACCAGGCACACCGGGAACACCATCAGCAGCATACCCTAGCACAAGCGCTCACACACTCGCGACTCCAAGCTCAAGCACAAACGAGAATGACTTACAGTGAAAACGAGATGCCATCCGACTTGCTCCCGCAGTAGCAAAGCGGCCATCCGATGGAGCTCGCCGTGGCGCCACCAAGAACTGGGGATTCCGAGCTCGCCCTGGCGCCATTCTGAGCGGGAGCGCGCTGTGCGATCCAAGACGCGGCCGCCATGGACAATTGTACCCTAAATATTTTTAAAAATTTCTGTCGATGCTACATTCTTCCCTCCCAGAATCGAAATCCAGCCACTGGTGCGGCAGAAATCCGAGCGCAAGCTCCATCCGCGACGGCGTTGGCTTGGAAATCGCTCGATCGAGAGAGAACTCTCGCGGCTAAGCGCCCGGACCAGGCAGTGGGAGAATGGAGGATGAAAGTCAGCCGCCTTGGATCAAATTCACAAAATGACAACAGATTGCCGCTCGATACATGGCCTCGCGCCCTTTCTTTCGACGATCTCACAGCACCACGAGCTCGGCCTCATCCTGCTCCTGCTCCCCTCGCTGCATCACGATTCTTGGACGTCTTCTTCTCTGAAACAGCAAGATTTCAGCTCGCGAGCCAGAGATCGAGAGAGAAAGAGAGAATCTTTGCCAAGATTTCGAGTGTGAGGGAGAGATTGAGAGTGAGGGAGAGATATTTCGGGAGAGATTGCACGAAATTTCACCTTGCGCAGCTTGAGCCTTGGCCCTTTCCTTGTCCTGGCGCTGCCGTTGGGATTCACTGATCCCGCGACGTTCCTTCCTCGGCATTCTCATCTTCCCCTTCTTCTCGTTGTCGGCTGCCCTCGTCGAGCTTTTGCCCGCCATCGCACTTCCTCCACACAAAAAACCCTCGCAACGAAGCAATGAAGAAGAAACGAATATTCATGTTTTTAAATTTATTCCCGCCCTCGC
>NW_003314331.1:198792-200735 GCF_000143415.4 Selaginella moellendorffii
GTTCAAATGAATTACCATGCCAGCCGAGCATTACCATGGCGTTCTTTCTTTTTAATTTGACGGCGTAAGCTCTGGTGACTGCCCCGCATACACGATCGTAGCCGACCACGTGGCGAGGCCATGGTGGCCGTGGCAGCAGACCATTTCCAGGTTTAACGACTAACTGCTATAACATTGTCACGCGAACAGAGTGGCGGCAGCTCCGGCGGCGCAATGCTCTCGGGGTAGCGCGAGCATGATCCAGCCATGGAAGCTCTCAATGGCGTCAAGAAGAGGCATTTCAGGGTAGAGGGTTTCCAGTGGCCCTTCTCGCGCGTGGCTATGGAGTGGAGGCCTGGCGCCGGCACCGCCAAGCGCAAGAAGATCTCCAGCGACATCAATGTCGCCACTCCTCCTCCTCCTCCTTTACTTCCTCACCCTTCCTCACTCCTCTCCCTCCGGCAGCTCAATCACTCACCACCACCGCACGATCCAAACTTTCTCCGCGCGCTCCAGGCCAATGCTCTTCGGACAATGTCGGTGAATGGGAAGGGCTTCCTATCGAATCCTTGGTCGAACAGGGCAGCTTGGTCCAGGGTCGGGTCGAAGAAGGATCACGGTGGGGATTTGATGAACAAGAAGAGGCAGCTGGAGCTGTGGGACTTGGCGGGGTTCTCTCGTGAGAAGTTAAAGCTTCTCAATGAGATTGAGGTGCTCATCGACTCGGAGGAGAATGCTTTGAACATGGAAGCTTCTGCTAAGGTTGGTCGAAGGCTCCTTCTTTCTTGAGTTTAGACCATCGTTTTATTTCTTCTTTCTTCTTTATAGGCCGCGGAAGGACGTCTTCGAAGCTTGCTGGATATCTGCGTATGCTCTCAATGCCAGGAGAATATAGAGAACAGGATAGCTCTACAAAGCGTGAGAACCAAAGGTTTGGACGATGGCAAGGTTATTTCAGCAAGAACGAATGTAGCGACTGCAAAGCAAGAGGATCAGACAGCACCAGCGCTGGAAGGTCCCAAAACCACGAAGGTGACACTTAGATATAGTTTTCTAGGTCGGAAGTATTGATTTGGTTGCGTGTTCTCAGCTTCCAGAATCTCTCGAAAAGGAAAGAGAGAAGGAGAGGCGCTTCTTTCTTGGAAATGTGAAAGAAGCCATGGAGCGTGACCGGGTTGCGCTTGACAACTTTCTGCAGAAGCAGAGGCTCAAGCATGAAGTGTCTAAGCAGAAACTTGGCGAGGTGAAGGGGAGCTTTCTTGGGAAGTATCTGAGCTTTCTTGACAACTCACTGGACGATGCTCTCCAAAAGGACGATTTAAGCGACAAGCACGACCAGGTTTTCAAGTCTTTTACGTGTTGCTTTATTTGATCTCGAGGTCTCACTTTAGATTTCCTGTGTTAGGATTCAGAAGGTTTGGAGGATCCTTCCAAACTTCGCAAGGATTAAACTCCTGAGCTGGAACGATCTTCTGAAAAGTCAGATGATCGTACCGAAGAATCATTTACAACTAGAGAAGCTGGACGACAACCTCATGACGTTTCGCTTAGCACAGACGCGAAAAAGCTTCCGGAGACAATTCACAAGCGTCTGGACAAGAACAAGCACTTCCAGGAGATGCTATCCGGACGAGAAAACTCGCACGATCATCAAAGACAGAACGTTAACGGGCTGGAGCACATTACAAATCGGGAGTATTCTTGCAGCTGCAAGAGTCCGTGGGAGATGAGGCCCCCGAGAATTTTCAACTTCACCAGAAAGACGACGTCGAGAGTGTTGCAAACTTCTGGAGAGCTTGATATTGGGAGTCTTGAGGAAACTGCAGGGAATAGAACAGCCTACGAGGGGTTTCCTCAAGGCTACTCGTACATCTACGTCTCTCCACCTTTCGAGACGTAAGCTCTCGCAACAATGGGGCGATCCGATGCTCGAAGAGGCTGACCGACGCAAATCCGCCGCCCCT